>NC_081411.1:162996529-163009029 GCF_030272615.1 Cryptomeria japonica | reverse complement strand
ATCTTAGTGCGTTTGCTTAAAGAAAATGCTTACAAAAATGTCTACAAAGATCAGAAGAGACATAAAGCTGGAAATACAGAAAAAAAAAAACAACAACCAAAGATGAGACATCCTACTCAAAGAAAGAGATCCGAGGACCTGAAACATCCAAGATATTCACCAGAGTGCTTAAAAGAAAAAAACTGAATAAAATATACATGGAGCAGAATCTAGAAATAAAACTCATATGAATGGAAAGTGCACAAAACAATATTTTCAACGATATAAAGTTTTTACTTCTGGCTTTGAAAGAAAAAGCCACCATCAAAAAATAAAAATAAAAAATTCAAACTTCTAGATCTGGATAGAGCTCGGAAAGAGCTTTCTGATGATATGAGGTTTTTCAAAAAATGACTCCATTTGCCCATGTTATGGAAAAAAAAACCAATAGCCTGTCAAAAAACTCTTCAAGTAAAAAAGGCCCCCTGCTGGTGGAAGGGAGGTGGTGTCTGGGTGGCGGTCGGGCGACAGAGTAGCGGCTAGCTGGCCTTGGGCGGAGGGCGTTTGTGGAAGGCAGCTCACATGAGCGGCAGTGATTGTGACCGCCACGGTAATTGTGAAGTGGGGTTCTGGGTGGCGACTTAGCAGGTGGTGTGTTGACCGCTTGTGGTCGGAGCCAACGGTGACCACCTGGGAGACCAGCGGTAACAGTCAATGCAGCCCCAACGGTTAATTGACTGCCGACAGACCGCGTTAACCCGATCGGCCTGGGCAAGCCATTAAACTGCTCAATTTTTTTTTCTCAATTTGCATGCCCCGAGGCCGTACGGCTTGGGGCCTAAATATTTTTTGCCTCTGAAACACCTGACACCAAAATATATCGATTTTTATATCAAAATTGGTGGAATCGGCCTCCTAAATCCAATCGCGAGGTCCTATTGGCACCGAAATCTACCAAAAAATCAGCTACCCCCAGAAATGAAAAAGAGCAACTGCACAAACCCCCCAAATACACAGATCTGAAGAATAAGGCCCAAAATCTCTCATGAAGAGAACAGGGGCATGCAAATTTGGAGCTCTAATACCATATTGGAGTTGAAGAAAAATCAACTCTACAACTCCCAAGGATCACCTGCATGCAAACCTATCACAGAAGGAGATAAACAAAAAAACTATGGAGGCCAGAATTTAGAGATCCAAAAAAGATGAGTCATATTGATTGTGCAACAAGAATGCAATTCAATAATTACAATTGTTGTAAAATTACAAATAGAGAATCCTTATAAAAGGATACTCGAAACCTTAAAGGTGAAAACCCTAAAGAATTATAAGATTCTTAAGTTTAGCTTAAGCGTAGAGTTTTTCTCTTCAAACAGTCTATTGATTATATTATTTTTGTAATCTTTTTGCATTTTATTCCAATAAAAAAAAGACATATAAAATATTGTTGGATGGTCATAGGTGTAACCTTTTAGATGACTAGCAAAACTTCTGTGGCTCTTGCTTCGATTCTTGAGAGATCTATTGAATGCATAAATTTATATTTAGTTACAAATATATATTATAAATAAATATAATTTAAAAATTAAATTTTAATTATTATATCAAAAATAAAATATAATGCACGTAAACTTAGAGTAATAATTCTCGTGTTAATAAAAATGAAAAATAAATTATAAGTACATAAAAAATTATAAAATAATTCATGTCAATAAAAAAATATTTATTATATTTTTTTTTAAGTAAATAATATAAAATAAATAAAGTACTTTTAAAGTTATAAAAATAATTTAAATAAATAAAATAATTTAAGATTGATGTTTTAAGATTTTTTATAATTGTATTTAAAATATTCAAATATTGTTTTATATTATAATTTTTAAGTCATATTTATGTTTATGATAAACTAATCTATGTGATATTGTTTAGCTTACTTTTAATCTAATTTTATGAAATCATATTACTTGTAACTTAATATTAGAATTATTTTAGTTGTAAAATATTTAATTTGGCTTCGGGTGGGAGCGCTGCTAGGGTTTCAGTAGATGGAGATGGAGGGAATGTTCTAGAGGAGGTAGATGAGGAGGACGACAATGGGGATGTAGGGAGAAAAGATGCCTGCCGTAAGCTGCTCGTTCGAGTGCTTTCTATTTTTGGGGTTTGGTTGGAGGGTTTCGTGCTTAGTGGAGCCTGTGAGGCGTCCCGTGGGGGTCTTACCCTACTCTGGGCCTTCTCTTTTGGTCTAGGGTTGTTCGATCCCTTCTAGGTCATGATAATCTGGTGGGTTGCTCTCCTTTTCTGATGTCTTCCTCTTGCCTTTGATCCTTGCGTGGCTTGCAGTGGAGATCTCCTTCCTAAATTTTTTGCCCTCTTCTTGGTTGCATCTGCGGGGCCTCTAGTGCTCCTTGGTTGAGTTCTGAGCACTTCGATGTTTTTAGTGTGTGCCTCTTTGGCGCTTGTCTTCTGGTCGGGCAGGTGGATGTGGTGTGTTTGCTGAGTGGATTGGGCAAGCTCTTCTTATGACGGGGGATGCAGATTTTGCCCCTATTTATAACTCCAATGGGTGGTTGTGTTTTGGGTGGCCCTTTGGCTTCAGCTACTGGTTTTGATGGCCGCTGCTGGGGTTTGCATTTGGGTGTTGTTCCCTCGTGCTCATGTTTTGCTTGTTGCTATTCGGAGGTCATGCTGCAATTTTCCATTGCTTTGGGTTCTGTTCGAGCCTAGATCGTTTAGGTGTGGTTGCCTCCTAACTGTTGGGCTCCTACCACTAGTGTGGTGTTGTGTAGGTGTTGGGTTCAGTTTATCTATGGTTTATTGTTTGGAGTCTTTTCCCTTGTGTTTTCTAGGATTCTGTCGCCAATGTTTATGTTAACAGTTGGTCTATTGAGGTGGCCCTTGCTGGTTTATTTGATTGTGTTATAGGCAAAAGGTTGCAGGAGTCGTTGTTTGTCTCCTTGATTTGTTCCTAGTCAAAGGGAGGTTGTTAATATGATGGGGCAGTGTGCACTCCTAAACCCTTCTGTTTTGATTAGGTAGCCCTTCTATTTTGATTAGGTAGGTTTGTGTGTTGGGTTTTGGTTTCCCTCTTTTCAACAAAAGGTTTCCCTTTTTTGGTGTTGTTTGGGTAGTTTCAATTTCTCCATTTCTTTTTTGTTATGGTTATGGTATGGATTTATCCTGTTTTTATTTTTGAGAACATTTAAAATATTAAAATTATTATTTCTGATAATTTATTTATTTATATAAAACAACTTATAATTTTGTGTCATTGTAGATTAAATCTTAAACCATAATATTAGATTTTATTTTATTCCGTTACATTTTAATTATAGAAAGGATCTGTGTTTAATATTGTTTTCAAAATAACACTTTCAAATATTTAATCGTTCGTTATGGCTATTGGATTCTTGTTGTACCAGTATACAAATGATTTCAAATCTTAAACCATAATATTAGATTTTATTTTATTCCGTTACATTTTAATTATAGAAAGGATTTGTGTTTAATATTGTTTTCAAAATAACACTTTCAAATATTTAATCGTTCGTTATGGCTATTGGATTCTTGTTGTACCAGTATACAAATGATTTAAAAATTGAAAGCCTAAGACTTTTTATTTCTTTCTCTAACATATGCATATTATGTTCGATGTACAGAGGAGATGGCTCAACAAGACAATCCTACTTGTGGCAGCCACGAAGACAAAGGAGTTCTTATTGGTCAAGTAAATGGTGGAGACCGAATACAATTGATCAGGATGAAATTGGGAAAATATTGAAATCTAATTTTTTTCAAAATTTTCTATGTTTTAGTAAATTGCAATTTTGAGGGTCTTCGGTGCATTTTTGGACAAATATGCTGCGGAAACTTGATGAGATATCATCAATGTTTCCGAAATTTGGTTCTAGATTATTTGAATACCTTTCCAACGCATCAAACGGGTTGTAATTGGGAGCTAGGATGAGAAAGTTATGCCTTCTCAAAGTGGACTAAAATTTTATATTTAGTTTTTTGATAATTTTGATAGTTTTAGTAGTTTAATTGTAATAAACATTATGGTGACTCTTCGTTTCAATTCCAAGGGATTTGTGTGACCCTTGGGATACATTCGACTTGTATAAACTCCAATTTTGAATAGAATGGAGACAGTTTTTGGTTTGCAATCTTCTTGTTGTCAATTTTTGTGTTGAAATCTACAATACCGCAGGTATCACACCAGGTATTGTAATCTGGTTTTCATAAATCAGATCAACAATGCAATGAAGCATGGCTTATAAAAGTAGATAGTACGCTCAAGGTTCCAGAAAAAATGTGGGGAGTGTCAAAAAAACGTGTGCATTTATAGGGTGCCTCAAGCTATAAAGATTTCTAAACCAGAAGATTATGAGCCTTCTGTCGTATCTCTGGGGCCTTATCATCACAATATTAATCCTCAGTTCTCTAAGATGGACCAACATAAATTACAAGCGGTCCATAGAGTGTCAACTAGGCTTAAAATAGATGTGCCCACATTGATTGCAGAGTTTGAGAAGTTAGAATTGGAAATCAGAGAATGCTATGAAGAGCCAATAGAATTGAATGGAAAATCATTATCACGGATGTTAGCAATGGATGCTTGTTTTATACTTGAATTCTGTAGAAATTCTGCAGTATCAAGATCCGAGAGTAATTCAGATTTCTTTAGCCTTATCTTTCAAAGAGATGATTTAAAGAACTCCATGTTTTATGCTATACTAGATGACCTTATAAAGCTGGAAAATCAAATTCCTCTATTTGTTATCTTAAAATTATTGGAGTTAGAAGAAGGTGGATCGCGCGAAGAAGGTGGATCGCGCGAATATGCAGCAACAGAATTAGCTACAATGCTGAGTAAACGTAGCTTGTTTCGCGGAAACCCCTTTTTCAACTTTTCACACCAGGATGCTATACCAAAACTGAAGGAGCATATGATGGGTGAACGGCCTGCATACCATTTGTTGGATTTGTGCAGAAAGGTGGTCAAAGATACATTAACGAATTCTACTGGGAAACCGGCTACTTGCGTGGAAAATGATGGCTATCTTGGCGCTAATAATATCAGCAATGATAATGGGTGGTCAATGAATGCGGTACTACCTGGTTGGGTGCAACGAGTCAGTTGCATCGATATACTTCCTCGAGTTTCCCCACTACTTTCTCCTGATGATAGGCGGGCAACCCCTAGTGCCGAATTGTTATACGGCGCTGGTATTAGATTTCAACCAGGCAAAATTAAATTTGAAAAAAGAAGGTTCGGAAGCAGAACGCTTGATCTCCCTTCAGTCACAATCACGGACAAAGATGTTGCTTTACTTCGAAAATCTCGAATCATTCGGAGGATGGTTGGCTGTGATGAAAACATAGCTCGCATGTTCAACCGAATTAGGGTTGGAATCACATTCAGTGGAATTGGTCAAATTGAAGAGGTGATGGTAAAGGCGAGAAATCATTATAAGAGCCAATGGAAAGTGTGGATGAGCCAGTTTAAGGAAGAACATTTTTCAAAGCCGTGGTATATCCTCTCGCTTGTGGCGGCGATACTTATTCTGGGTATGACGGCTATACAAACTGTCTATTCAGTAGACTAGAATATTTTAATCCCTCTATCTTGTTTGTTATTAGCGTGTCCAGTAACTGCAATCATTACTTAATAGATAGTTAGCTCTTCTACCATGAGTACTAAAATGACAGTTTCGTTCCAGTTCTCATTAATCTCTACTTTTTAATTATTTGGATAATGTTTTTATATTAGCTTTCTTATGAAGCTACTTTTTCAAGTTTGAATTTATATTATTTGTAATTTTTAATATTAAAACTTTGAATTTATATTATTTGTAATTTTTAATATTTTATATATGATAATTTATAATAACTTCATAAAATTTGAATTTGTGTTATTTGTAAATTTCAATATATCTTTTAGGACTGGTTTAAAGAGCACACACTAAACTTTGACTATGTGCTGTTCAACTTGACCCCATTTTGAAATTTTCGTTTCCGTTTCAAGCTATTTCCATTGTTCATCAAAGCTAGCTACTTTCATAACAGCCATATTGTGCCTTCACTAGAGTGGCTGCCAACTGTGTGCTCTTCCTCAGAATGCACATAATTTCCAATGCTAATTATTCATATTTAATAATACACTATTATATTATATTTATAAATATTATAATATTTTAAAAATGGTGAAATTTGGAATTCTATTTAAAAAATGATCTGCAAGTCTTGAATTTTATTTTACAAAATTATTTGTAACGTTGCATATTAATACTAGCACTTTGCATCAAAAGGTGGTGCAATGATTACGTCTATATTGAATGTTATAAAAATTCCATAAAAGGTCTATAGTTGAAATTATAACTACTCTACCAAAAATTTGAAACAACATCAAAATTATGTATTAATAATAATTTTTGAGTCCAAAACATGAAGTATATTTGCAAATGAAACTGATTTCCAAATCTAAGAATATTTATGTACATTATCTTTGGTCATTCAAATGAAAACTATTTAAAGCAGTTTCTTTTCTTACAAAGAAATACTTAATATTTAAACTTTATTTAATTCTAAAGTTTTCCCTTTTATTTATAACTATATAAATATTTTGATTATTTAATAAGATTATCTAGTTAAATATATATTATATTATATTTTTTATTATTTATATTTATAACAATAAATATGGTTATATTATAATATTTAATATCTATTATTTAAAAAAAAAATTGTATTACTTATATTATAATATATAAATTTATCATTTTTTTATTATAAATAAATTATAATATATACTTATAAATATAAGTATATTATTATTTTAAAAATGAATTTACAAAGAAATTCTATGCATGCAAATAATATTTTATATAATATAATTTATATTGTTTTTATATCCGATATTTTATATAATGTATTTCATTTTTAGAAATACATTATAATTATATATTATATTTTATATAATTCTTCATCTCCTTCTATATATATTAAGCTCTATACTCTTCTTTTATCTCACCTTCTCTACCTATCTCTCTCCTTTCCCCTTTCTCTTTCTCTTTACCTATCTCTCACTCTACCTTTCCCCCTCTCTCTATCTCCTTAAATCTCCATCTCTCTATGAATTTGATAATGTCTCCCTCTCCCTCTCCCTCTCTCTTTCTATACCTATCTATCTCTTTCTTTTTATCTCTCCCTCTCCCTATAAATTTGTCTCTATCTTTATCTCCCCCTCTACCTATTATTTTTTCTCTATCTCTATCCCTTTATTTTGATCTTTCCATCCAACTCTCGATCCTCCACCACTGCGCTACCATGAGACTACCCCTATCATTTTGCTTTAAAATGTAGGATGCCTTCTAATTATATCTGAATTCTGCAACACATAAGGAGGATCAAACTAATTTCTAGCCCATTTTTTCTTTTCAATCTTGCTTATGTCAGTAAAAGCTAACGCCAATAAAACCATGATATTAAAAGGGTTTTTAGGATACCCATTAATATATAGTCTTGCTAACGATTTGTGGCCCTAACCAACAATTAATTGGTGTAACAATTTTAATGTATATATTCTTTCTTTGTTACGTAGATCATCCGTATGTATAAAATAAAATATTCTTTGTAATTGGTTATATTAATTTATAAAATAGTATTATTGGTATGGTTTAAGAATGTAGTATTATAGTTCTAAAAAGTATTTATGGAGTTATTTAATATATATTTATAAATTAATATACAGTGATGTAATAAAATGTTTAAGGTTTTTCGAGCCAAATACATTTGTGGTTTTTAATAATGTTTTAAATTCAAATTATGTTTCATCTTAATGAAATAAAGAAATAAAGCAATGTTTGGGTATAGCTAAATGAAATAATGAAATAAATCAATGTTTTCGAGCCAAGTCTATTAGATCTTTTTTAATAGATATTCACATTCTTGAAATCAAATGTATTTATGAATTTATGTTTGGTGTTATAAATCTTAATTTTTATCTACCTTCTTGAAAAAGAGAAATTAGTCAATGTTTGAGTGTATTTAAGGCTATTTGATTTCATAAATTGATATTGATGGTTATATGATACTATGAATGAAGAACGAGAAAGAGGCTAACAAGAAAATATAAAAGAGAAATCTAATGAAATCTTATATAGAAATAAAAAGATAGTGGAATTTTAAATCAATTACAAGGGAGAATCCAAAGAAAAGAGAAAAATATGAACAAATAAAAATTTATCTTTCTCTTCTTATAATATTAATCAACATTAGTTCAATCATCAAATACACACTAATATTAGATGCTTGTGTAATTTAATTTCAATGAAGGATTTGTCTTATTTTTTATTCACTTGAAGTAATTTTGTGGATGATCAAAAGTTGAAATCACATACAAGTATCTACTTTAGAAGTTTAGAAGACCTTGCATAGATAAATTTGGTATTACAAACTAGACCATAGTATATAATGTTTTCCTAGAATGAAACACATTGTGCAACATGGTCCTAGACTAGTCGACATCATGTGCATCAATCAAGTGGTGTGACTTGGTCCTTTAGTAACATGAACTTTAGTGATATATGTAGATATAACTTCTAAACTTATTCATGAATGCATATATCTTAAAAGAATAGTGCAATTTTCTTAAGATATAGTAAAAATCGTTGTCTTGTCTTGATAGCAATGAAGCCCCTAGAGATGAAATAATTAGAATATATACGTAAGACATGTAATTTAAAACTTAACATTGATGGTTTTGATGAATTAATGGGCCAAAGTATTACAACAATAATATATGTGAATGAAATTTATTATTCATGCTACCCTATTATAGATATTTGATTAAGTTTGATAGATTATAGTGACATCCAAATTAATTAAGTACATGTTCATAGTCACATAATTTGGTGTAAGTTATAATAAGATAACAATTAGGTTTTAAAATATTAGGTTTTTATATAATTTTAAAATTTGAACACAATAGACAAAGCCATACCATGGAACTTGGTCTAATTTTGAAAAGGACTATGAATGTAGGCTAGTTAGGGCTATAGTTTTTTATAGTAACAATTGATTATCATTTGCTAATATATATTTTTGCCAATTAATAGTGGGAGAGGGCCCATACCCATAATATAACTAGGGGAAGTCACAAACAGTAAGACAACTAGAAACCAAAATGATGACACCACCCTTTTAAAAATATGGCTTTTGATCAAAGCACCCAACTAGTGTGAACAAAGGTCCCGAACTCTCAATAGTCTACATTCTCAAGACAAAGGGGCTTAGGACAATACCCCTAACCATAGACTAGATAGAAAACTCTTGCACTGATAGAATAGTCAAACCTTTTCCTTAAAGGACCACCATGACCCAAGAATTTCTTAGTCATGGAGAGAGAGCAAGAACTAACCAATTTAGCACACATAAAGAGAGAAGAGAGGGTTGTGGATAGGATTTTCCCTTAGATCAAACCCAAATTTAGGAATTAACATTGTATTGAAATGGTAATTGAAACATGAAATACTAAAGTAAATGATAATGAATATGCCTCACATCTATGAAGCTTGACTGAAGGTTGATGATACAATGTCCTTTAGATGTGATTACTAATGTTGAGCATGCAGTAACATGACCAACACATGAACACGAGTGACCTAATCAAACACACATGTTTGCATAAATATTTATGCGACTTTACTTCATAATGCTTAAAGAATATGGTGGGATGAAATGCTACGTTGAATTCTTGATGATGGATGCTTGATATGGATGCATGTATTCTATGGAATGCAATTAATCTCAAAATGAATTGATAGGATGCCTTTCTATAGGGTTCCCTAGGTAAATTATTGATTAAGTCAACATCCAATGGTCAAGTTGACCCACAAAGACCAAAATTCACTAGGGAGGGAAAGTGCCCACTCTTATTTGATATAGTTCCTATTTTAGGAGGACCAGGGTGCTAGGGGTGCCATGGTCTAAATAGGGGTACGTCAATGCCTTTGTCCTCCAAGAATAGGACCAAGAAAACATAAAAAAAAGATTGCATAGTCCCGAGATGGGGTCAAACCATATATGCAGTTAGGTGATATTAGATTTGGAGTAGAAGGGGCTAAAACAAGCCTAGGGGAGAATGATGATAGGACATTCTAAAGTAGGAGCACAAATATGAGGTGTGAATTGTATAAGGTTATGATTTATAATGCTACAAATACATACATACATACATATAAGAACTAATAACATACACAATACTAAAATATCTAGCAATCACACTTTGTTGTGCAATGTGTATGCTAACAAGGCGTGGAAGGTGAATTACGAAAAAAATGGTCTATTTATTTCATGTTTTTATATAGTGCATGAGGTCAATTGGTATACCATTTAGCAAACAATATGCAAAAAAGGTCTTAATGGAGAAGTGATAGCTTTAAATAAAATATGCATTTAGTTATAAGGATTCACATATAATTAAAATAAAACTTTTGAATCAATAAGATAATCACGCTTAGTTACCAATAGGTTCATATTATGTTTCTAATAGTAGGAGAGGGATAGAGAGGGAGATTTATAAAAGAGGTAGAGTGAGACACAGGGATAGGAATATAGAGATAAGGGATGGAGGTAGAGAAGAAGATAGAAATAGAGATGAAGATGGAGATGGAGATGCAAAAGGAGAGGCATACGGGGGGAGAGAGAGAGGGGTGGGGGGGGGGACACATAGATAAGGGGGAGAGATTGAAAGGAAGATAGAGATAAAAATAGAATCTATCTTGGTTTGATTAATTACTTAAAGTCTAAGGTATCACAAATAAATTATAAAATAATTTTAAGCTCTACAATATCGATCTTGCTACTTTGTTACTGGTTCCTTCTTTCAATTTCTATAAAATTGAAACTATTAATTTACCTTTCTTATCTTTGATTATATGAGATGATCTTATTGAATCACCTTTTGAATCTCCATCAAATTTACTTGAACCATCTATGTTTTGAAATGTTCATTTTGGCTTCTTCCATTATAAAAACATAATTAACTCTATCGGTCCCATTAATAGGGGCAAGGGAGTGAAATGTTATTATATGTTATTTTTTCTTCTCATTTCTCTAATGAAATTAGGTTATTAATGAAAATAATCTCATATATTTTATATTGACATCTTTATTTAATAAAATAATAAACTAATTATATTCATTACCAATCTACAATAATATAATAGAGTCTCATATGATACGATAACAATATAAATATAAATACACACTAAAACATAGCTAGCATTTATTTTAAAAAATAAATAAATAATTATTACATAAAGAAAATAACTCTTTAGATAAAAAACAAAAAAGAAAAAATAAAAAATAAAATAATAGTTCTTAATTTAATTATTTTATTTTATTTCAAACCTTCCCCTTCAAGGACTATATTTAAACATAAATAACAAACCTTGTCACTAGCTAATGATAAGGTATTTTTATATTAAATGTCTTAAATTTTTAACACATATATATTTTATTTAGCTATAGATAGATTTATATTATATATGATATATACTGCAAATATAAAAATAATATATCATGAATATATAAGGTTTTTCGATATATATTATTTAAATTAATTTATTAATAAAAAGAGAAAAAAATTAAAGAAAAAAGAATAAATGAATTTGGAGGAACAATGTTTATGAATTAAAAGAAGTTTTAAAAAAACTAAAAATTTCATGTGAATTGAAAAGAAATTAAAAATAATAATTAATTTAAAAATAAAAATAAAAAAAGTTCACGGTGTGAATATATGAAAATAAAAAAGTATCCGTTCAGCTGTTATAGACTGTAGAATGAGTTGGGGAAGAAGTGGGTCAAAGGCAAAGTCTACGGGTGAGTGGGTATGAGAAATTTATTAAAAACTATTCGTATTTGTTGGAATGCATAGTAATTTAAATTGAAGGAGACTTGTATGTTTATGTACCCCACGACTATAATAAGAATCTACGTCTCCTAAAAAATTGAAGGACGCTGGTCAAGCGGTCAAGTGTATACTTTTCAAATAAAGATCCGCGTGTCTATTCAAAAGAAAGTGGGCCCACCTCACCAATTTCAAAAGAAAGTGGGCCCACCTCACCAATTTCTAGCACGAGGTCTCCGTAACTACAGGCTGGCGGTGGTATTGACTTATTGACTTTTCTTCAGCGAAGTCATCTTCTAAATAAATCTCAAAATCTGTGAGCGCAAAGACTCACAAACTTCCTTCAATATTGGAAAAACTTTACTAATAATTTAATTGTGTATCAAAAATAATAATCATAAACCTCCTTAACATATTTTGTATATATATCTAAAACATTTTAATGTAAGCATAACTGAATATTTAAATAAGTCTTTTAAAACATTAAAATCTTAACATAGTATAATATTAAAGTCTTCAAATATTTCATAGAGATATTGTTGAGGTGCCACATTCTATGGATCTACATAATCACTTTCTCCCTACACTGACTAAGATGCACAACTCATTC
>NC_081411.1:162971529-162991529 GCF_030272615.1 Cryptomeria japonica | reverse complement strand
CTTGTCACTATATAATGGTAAGTCATCCCTACATGTGTCGATCCCTATTGGTAACCATTGACTGATAAGAGGCATTGGAAATAATAAAATCACAAGAAAGTGCATAGAATTCTGGGCTTCCTTTTGAGAGTGAAGGGGATGTTGCACAAAAACATCCATAAAACAAAATCAATGACATTATTATAATTTGAATGATAAGAAAAAGAAACTTGTACTAAAATTTAAATTATATATGTATATATTTAAGTGTAATATTATATAGAAATTATATATTTAAAATAAATATGTTTTAAAAATATTTCTTATATTTTAAAAGTGTATTTTTATATTAAATGTCTTAAATTTTTAACACATATATATTTTATTTAGCTATAGATAGATTTAGATTATATATGATATATACTGCAAATATAAAAATAATATATAAAGAATATATAAGGTTTTTTGATATAATATTATTGAAATTAATTTATTAATAAAATGAGAACAAAATTAAAGAAAGAAGAATAAATCAATTTGGAGTAACAATGTTTATGAATTAGGGGAAGAGCACCAGTAGCTGTCATAGCTAACTCCGCGCACCCATAGATCCTAAACGGTACATCAGATTTTGATTTTTTTTTTTTAGTTGTCTTCGTATGCGACTTAACTGCTTATAGCTATTGATTTGGATTGTGGGTAGTAACGATGCACGCTGTGGAATCAGTTATGCGCACAAATGTTCAAAAAGTACACATTTCAAATTGTTCCCTGATACCTAACTAAAGATGTTCCAGTAATCGTCAACTCAAAATCACTAGTACTTGTTGACAAATGTCCCAATAGTGGTGCACAAATGTTCCATTAGTGGTACACAAATGGGACAAATTTTCCAATAGTTTTACACAAATGGTTCAATTAATTACAAAAAATGATCAGCGATTGATACAAAACAAATTTATTAATGGTGTTTTCACTTTAACCGCTATTGGGGGGTCAACATGATAATAAGGTGACAATTACAATATCGTCATCTGTTGCAGCTTGTGCGCACCAAGGCCCCTAAGTCATAAAAGCTTTTCTGGTATGTTCTTTCCTTCAAACTAAATTATGAAAAATATACAAGTCTGAATCAGCTTGACTGCTATCATCGATATACGAGTGTATTCTGGTCATAATTGTTTATACTTCATTTCCTTAATTGCGTAGTTTTCCGTTTGTTTCCAGTGAATTCTATCATCAAAGCTATCTCTAAACAACCTTAGAAACGATGATCGAAAGACTGAATTTAAAAGAGTGTAGAAATAGTTACACACCAACACTGTGGAAACATTGTTCTGAACAGGCAAGGTATGAAAATTGACTTAACGAATACAAATGAGGAAGTGGTGTTTGGAATTGTTCAAGTTAATAAAATTGACTGCAGGACACTTAATTTTGTTGGATCTCCTTATTTTTATTAACCCTTGAAGAATTAAATTTTTGTGCATATTAAAATCCATGGCTTCATTATAAAAATAGTGAAAGCATTTTCATGTTTAGGAGTGTATTTGTAGACTTGGGTTGTTGCAGATCATAGGCTTGATGGGGTTTTCCATGTGGTTTTTCAATTTGTGATTTTTTGTGAGGGTTTTGGGGATGAAATTTTGCTGGGTTCTTTTAGAGAAAAAATAAACTTCATCATTGCATTTGTAATGCTCAAAAACATATTGAACTAGGGAAAGAATCTAGGAGTTGAGTGTGATTTAATAGCTGTGATAGCATTTGTTGATTTAGAGTCCACAATTGTTGATTTAATGCTCAATATTTTTTACAACATTGCACCCATAGTTGTGACTTTAAAGTTGATATTGTGATGCTGACTACCCATAATTGAATGAAATACATCCCTAAGCACTAAAAAGAAATGAATCATGTTATCTCACTTTTCTTGGGAGGCTGTTTTGGACATCTTGGCAAACAGCATGTTGATGTGGCATCATATTTCACATTGTGATCCTGAAACCTTCGTTATAAGTAGGGGACTCACCAAGTAAGTTTTTGTAAGAAATTGAGAGTGATTTAAAATTTATACATAGAATTTTGAGAAGCACAAAATTAAAGTGCTCAATTACTGGATCGTCTCTCCTAGATATAACATGCCTAAATTTGGTAAAACCTTTTTTTTTTTTTTGGCCATTTTCTCAAAACCATAGAAAGTTTTGAGGTCTCCATATCTTTACAAATCTATACACCTATATCATACTCAAGATTGTAAGTGATGTTGGTACAATCAATGTGCAGACTTAGGACCATAAGTTTGTAGCACAATACTTGCCAATCAGACATGCCACCTAAGCCAAGCAATTGGAGTGCCATTGTTGTGGGTGAATAACCAATCAAGCACCCATATACTATGAGAGATTTACTAGTGTGGAAGCACAAAGTCACCATTCAATATTTGAGTTACCATAAAGGAGTAGATTTTTTCTTGGAGGCATAAGTCTCACGTTAGGAATTAGATTTTTAACTACTCATGGTTGATGGAAAGCTATTTTCAAGAATTATATTATGGTATTAGTGATTTTTTAATAAAAAAAGCTAGATGGAAGACAAGTTTCCTTCTCATGCTTGTAGATTTCATATATAGTGCATATAGTTCTTGATTTTGGATTTCTTATAGTTTATAAAAAGCTAATAAATTTGGAGATATTTTTATATGATTTTTCATTTAAATTTTTATATTTTAATATAATGATG
This sequence comes from Cryptomeria japonica, assembly GCF_030272615.1. Taxonomy (NCBI): domain Eukaryota; kingdom Viridiplantae; phylum Streptophyta; class Pinopsida; order Cupressales; family Cupressaceae; genus Cryptomeria; species Cryptomeria japonica. The sequence continues at coordinate 162,988,811 of NC_081411.1, read as the reverse complement.
TATTATTTTAATTTTTTATTTTAATTTTTGATCGATAAGAGGCCGAAGCCAAGAATTTTATTAATCATTTTTGAAATTTTACATTACTCCACTCATGCGAGCATCGGTAGGAAAGAGTGGAGGCGAGAAAACCTTCGGCCTTGCCCGGGACCATAGTCCAGATAATCTTTACATCAGTATACAATAGTTTCAGATCTAAATAACACATCAACACCCCGGGCTAGGGTAAGTAGGTGGGAGGGTGTTTTTTTTTTTTTTTTTTTTTTTTCCCTCTCCCTTTCAAGCCCTTGATTACAAATTTCAGTTTATTATTTTAATATTTTTATATATTGTTTTAGGATTAATTTTTTTGGTGTTGTGAACAAATGAGTTGTTTTGATCTTTCTTTTGTTTAAGAGTCTTACATATTAGTTATGACCAGATTTGGATAATTCTTTTGTCTTTAGGGTTTTATGAATATGATCATACTATTTTCATATGTTTAACACTTAAGAGGTGTTTATTGAAGGACATGTTACATGTTTTGATTTACAAGCTATCTATTTATTCATGTTCATCTTCCTAGATGTTTGTGTTAACATGGCATTATATTTGATTTTTCTTTGGAGCCATGATGATCACTATGTTCATGGTCATGTGTTATTATATTTCATTTTAAGTGACAATAGGGGGGCTCCTTGATCTCTTTCTTTTTTTGAGTGTGGAGAACTTGAGATTTTTGAAGACTAGTGTTCATATTTGTATTGTAGAAAACTTGTTTGTAGGTGTCAAATATATTTATGAGTATTCCTTGGTATGACATGATATTGGTACACATATTCTATGTGATTCTCTTAGTGTATCTTTAGATCTATTGCTCATTTTTTAAATTTTAAATTACTCATGTAGTAGGAGTTCCATGATAGTGGAGTTGTGATTATAAATTATATTGGATATATTTTTATTAAACATAAAATAAATTTTGAAAGGACCCTAAAACCCTTTACAATAAAATGCTACCTAAAAGAAATGAATATCCAACCAACATCTAACCATTAAAAATAAAATAAAAAATGCAATAGACAAGACTACTTAAATCATTAAGGATATTAGTTACTTTAATATCTGTCTTCATCGGGTGATCATGCAAGTTGACCACCTCCTAAATCACTAGTTTTTGACCTCCCACGAGCTTCTTGGAATGGCTATGAGAACAAACACTCAACCCCTGCTTCTCACAAGAAACCTTTTTACCTTTAATCACACCCTTGCCAACATCAACAACACCTTTTAACATCCCTTTAAGTTCCTTGGTAGTCAGCATTTTTACCTTGTCTATAAGAACATGGAGCCCTTCAATACTATTTTTAATTATTGTCTAGATAACCTTCATAATTGTTTCCAACTTCTGATGCACCTTTTGAATTGTGTCCTCTAGCATCTTAATTCAACCCTCAAAGTTATTTTTCATAAGGCCATCATATTTAGAAACTTGCTCCAAACTAGCAAGAATCTGTGTATTCTCATCCGTGTTTCTCAAATGGTCCTCACTACCTTCAACATTATCCATCCTATTTTAAATTGCCCACAACTTCATGTTAATATGGTTGATTTTAAAACCATTTTGAGAGTTTAAATTGATTCATCACACCCTCCTTAGTGAGATTGAGAAAATCATAGTCTATATCCCTATTAGTATTGAAATAGGTGACATCCTCCAAAGGCTCATGTTAATCATTATCAAAATCCTCCAATTTCTCTTTACTTTTGGACTTTCCATGCTCCTTCCCCTCAGTAGTAGAGAAAATATTCTGACTATTCTCCATATGCATCTTCCCCATCATGTTATATTTTCTTTTCTCCAAAACATGCTTCGTCACCATAGTACTATCCTTACCCTTCCCCTTATTTGTTTCAAAATTTCTCCTTTTCTGAACAAATGAATATATCTTAGTCTCATGATCATATTCTCTAGTATTAGAACCGCTCCACCAAAAAATTTGGACCTTAGCATGTTTTTTAGAGATTTTATTTAAACTAGGATTATCCTTAGAGGGAGGGTTTGAATAATTTTTCACAGACTATAACCTTCCTTAAAAACCAACTCTTCCTCCTTAGTTGATTTATCCTCTATGTTAGTACTCATATCCAAATAATGAACATGGTAAGGCCTATAGATCTTTCAAGTTTTCATCCTTTTTAAGGGTTATTCCAATAAGAAAGAGATTTCCATATTCCATGCTTAATTGAATCAAACCATCATATAGAACTAGAATGCTAGAGTTATTATTATCTAATCCTAAACTCTAGAAAAGACAACAAATAAAAATGAAAGGACACACCTTTTTTTTATAAAAATAAGTAAAATGAAATGGTACCCACATAAATTTATAAACCTGCCATTAAGTGTGAAATACCTCATTATGACTTTAGCAACTTTGGCCCATATAGGTTTAATGGAGCTCCCATCATAGCTATTAAAGAGAGCCTCACTAGTTTTTCTTTTTCCTTAAAAAAATTATTCATGGTAGCTTATGATGTCTTTCCATTTCTAAATGTCTATTTTACTTAAGTTGATAAACCCATAATTTGACCAATGAATTCCTCAAAAATATCCAATTCCAAGACATGAATAGACATAATGTGACTCTTCTAAACCTTAGCAAAAGCCCTAGTGGTCTGTGACTCTAAAACATGGAGCTTCTCCAAGTACACAATAACCCAACCAACAACTAAAATCTCCTAAATGTAAGTGTCAATATTCATTCCATTGCATGAAATAGGCTCAACTTATCTCCTATTGCCAACCATAATGGAAGGAAGAGTAGAATAGAGCACAATCAAAGTAAAATAGAGAATACCCCACCACATAAGAAAAGGGCCTAGAATAATATCCAAAATCCGTGTGAGGCTTAACTTGATATGGCAGGAACTTATTATAGCATTTAATGGGATCACCATATTAACATTTATGACTTTCATGGTTAATCATGGCCTTGATCTTGAAGAGTAGGGAATCACTAAGGCCCAACCTTTGCATTGAGGAAATAGCAACTGAACTTTACCTATTATTATGTGTATAAATTTGTTTTGAGGTATGATTAATTGATTGTGTTAGAAACTAATTAAGGTTTTTATTTTATTTGTTGGTGTTGCCAATAAATAATGGTTCCTCAAGAAGGTAATGTTGTTTCCGATGAATGACGTGCACTGCAAAATAGACTCCCACAATCTACTCATAAAGGGTCACTATCAAAGCTCTGGATAGCTAGGGAGGAGTGTGCAAATGAGCCCAATTTTGCCCCTCTTTCCTTAATAGACCCTGCCCAACCCTACCCCTACTTCACCCCGCTCACCACCATGGACCCTCGAAACTTTTGAGCCTCATTGTTTCTTGATTTTAACCATATTTCTCTTGGGTCTTTTGCCATTTAATCCAATTCTTCTTATCTATCATCCCCACACTTCTTTCTATTTTTAGAGGGATCACCCGATTTTTCAAAAAAATTGGCCCATCTCTCGAGGGGAAGCCAACCCACAAACTAACATCTTTGGGGCATTTTTCTCATGCCTATCAGTTTTTCTTTGAAATGACATGATAAATGATATTGTCTCAAAGAGGAGCAAAATGTAGACAAATAAATTTGTCCATGAATTAAATGAATAATTAGTATTTATTTAATACACCAATACACCTCTAATTAATTAAATGTGTATTTAATTAATTCACCATTGGCCTCATCTTCTATCCTAGTTAAATAGATTTAATAAATTTATTAATTACTAACTATAGTCCCATCTATTAAAAAAAGTAATATATTTATTTAATTCCCCTTTCTTCTTATTTAAAAAAATTAAATATTTATTTAAAAAAATTAAATATTTATTTAAAAACCCTAATCAAACCCCAATTTAAATAAATCATTATTTATTTAAAAATGGCATCCACTTACATTCTCCTACAAATGCAAGTTGCACTCCTTTTTTAATTAAATAAAACATTTAATTAAAAGGCCTATTTATCCTCACCCACTTGCGGAACCCACTTGCTCACTAATACCCTTCTAGATTCTTCTAAGCCCTTCTAAATTAACCTAATCCCTCTTCTAATCATTTGAACAATCCTAAAGAAAAATTAACCCCCAACCCATCATCTCAACCATTTAAGACTTTTACAGAGTCATAAATGCTTCCCTCTCCAACACACTAACCAACATGGGTCTTGACCCTTTCATTAAGGCTTAACCATGGGTAAACTTTGCACAAGAGTTTACCCATTGGATAATAACCTTATCCTTGGATAGTATCTTTATCCAATAACTCAACCCACATGAGGTTACCCTCGTGTCTTCTTAGGCTTTAAATTCTCCTTACCTCTCCTCTCAAGCTATCTCATGCCGACACTTGTCATCATGGGATTGGGTTGAAAACCATCACATGGATCATGAATCATGCATCAAATATTATTTTAAAAAGATAAAACATATTGTATGGGACTAGAAGAAACATACAAAAACTAATTCATCTAAATTTTATAGCATATATGAAATGATTCCTCTATAAACATGACACATAGATATGAACAAAGAAAATATCTATATATATTCATATTATAATTAGAGAAGACTTGTGTAATTGTATACACCAAAATCATAATACATATCTCCATATCTATTACATTTCGACGTTGAAGTTGGGTTTTTTTTGTCTCTGGGTTGAAGTCTGATGTTTTTCCCCCAATGTTTTTTCTTGGCAGGTTTTTGTATCATAGTGATTTTGTAAACAACTACTCTATTGAGGCGGCTTTCGATGGGTTGTTTGCAAGTTTTTCTTTCTGTCTAAAATTTAAGGATTCCTTCCAAAACCCTATGAGTTTATTTGCATGAGTCTATTCAATGTTGCCTATTGTTATGATGGAATGGCTAGGAGTCCCTTTTAGTTTTGGGTCAAACGGTGCCTCTGGACTCTTATCCAAGTTTATAGGTGGCCCTCTTGAAACAAGGTTGTAGAATGCATTCCGAAATCTATTGTTTGTTTTTTGTTTCCTTGGTTGGCTTGTTGGAAGTGCAAGGGTTTTTGGTTGGAATATGGTCCAGAGTGATCTCTGAACCCCTTCATTTTGAAAGTGTAAGCATTTGAGGACACGAGATCCTTGTTTTTGCCAATTGATTGCTTTAGTCAAAATCCTCTCTTTCTACACAGGGTTTTCCTTTGTTTAGGTGGTGGTGGGCTCATTGCTTGTGATTTCTACCCTATTATGTTTCGAGTTCAGTCCCTCTCCTGGTTTAATCAATTTCAAAACATAATTTAAGAAAAGATACAAATGCAACATCACATACAAAGAATATACATGTTGTAAATTAAGTATATAGTATAGAACAAGGATATTCTAGCATCAAATCAATAGCATACAAGGCTACAAGGAAAAATCCATGATAATAAATAAATGATCTCACATGGCATCACACTTGAAGAATAAATTTCAAGGATGCACTAGGAACTAATGAAAGTGCTTCTCATAGTACTCTCTATATGTCTTATAACCTAGATGAAAATATTATTGATAATTGTAATAACAAAAAATTATCTTCGATTCACATGATCCAAAAATATGTAAAAAATTGATAAACATCACAAACTTAACATTGAGCTAGATAATCATAATCAAATCCCAATAATAATTATATTTAAAATATTCAGAATGAAATACTAAAAATAAAATTTGCAATTCACATATGTGAATCTAAAATACACTAGTCATGCGACTTTTTTTCCATCCACATGGAGTTACATTAATACGTGTGATCTAATATTAGAATATGAAAATTCTCCAAGGATAATATTGCAACATGTATGCTCCTATAATATGTAGTCAAACAAAATATGCTAGTATAATATCTCAGTAATAACATACATAAATGACTAAAAAGGTCAAATAAAATAATAAAACATATCAATTTATAGCATAAGTAGTTAAGGTGCAAAATGAAAATAACTTGATGGCTATACACAACATCGAAAAAAGTTAAATTAATAAAAGATCATATTATAGACTAACAAATATTAAAATATAAATGATTTTGCATGTCTATAATTCAATATATATTAAATTTACTTATGTTTATGTATTCTATTAAATTAACCTAAAATAAGCCTTATAAATTGTTTATATGCCGTTTTAATATTATAATCACAATAATAGAATTATTAAAATACAACACAAATGATAAACCAAAATAAAGAGAAAATAATATTATAATATTTTAAATGAATCAAAGCTAGAAAAGTATATTAGAACGTAATAATAATCTATTAAGTTGTAATACACACTATGGTGCTATAAACCAAGGAGGTTATGATGTTAAGTTGTTCAAGAATGATTTTTAGGAGGTGGAGACAAAAAGCATATCAATGGGGTTGATTTAAAGATGGTAAGTATAGGAGAGACATCAAGAAAACCATTTTGTAGGAGGAAAAAGAGATCAAAGAAGGCTTATGTAGGAATTTGAATGGGATGTAAAGAAATTAGAGATCAAACTAATTTCTAGTCCTTTTTTTCTTTTCAATCACTCTTCTATCAGTAAAAGGTATTAAAAGCTTTGGTATGAAAAGGGGTTTTTAATGATCACCTAATATTTTTCTTTTAGAACCATGTTAATGCCAAGAAAACCATTAAATTAAAAGGGTTTTTAGGATACCTATTAATATTTAGTCTTGGTAACGGTTTGTGGCCCTAAGCAACAATTAATTGGTGTAACAATTTTAGTGTATATATTAGATGGATCCTGGTATGCATCAATAAAAATACTTTTTATAATTGGTTATAATAATTGACAAAATAGTATTATTGGTATGGTTTAAGAAGGTAGTAAAATGATTTTAAAAAGTATTTACGAAGTTCTTTAAAATTTATTTATAAATCAATTTTATAATGGTGTAATGAAATATTTAAGGTTTTTGGAATCAAATATATTTATAATTTTTAATAATGATTTAAATTTAAATTTTGATTCATCTTAATGAAATAAAGGGATAAGTCAATGTTTGGGTATAGTGAAGCCTATTAGATCTTATTTAATAGATATTCACATTACTAGAATCAATTGTATTTAAGAATTATGTTTAGTATTATAGATCTTAATTTTTATCTACCTTAATGGAATAGAGAAATAAAACATTAAATATAGTTAAGTCTACTAGATTTCATTAATTCAAATTCATGATTCTATGAGACTGTGAATGGAGAACAAGAAAGAGGTTAACAAGTAGATATAAAAGAGAAAGCTAAGGAAATACTTACATAAAATATAAAAAGATAATGGAATTTTAAATCACTTACGAATGAGAATGTAAAGAAAAGAGAAAAGTGTGAAGAAATAAAATTTTATCTCTCTCTTCTTATTATGTTAACCAAGGTCTACCAAAAGCATCAAATGCACATACATAATTTCAGATGATTATCTAACTTTACTTAAATGAAGTGTTTGTCTTGTTGTTTATTGACTTGAAGTAATATTGTGGATGATCAAAAATCACATATAGATATCTAATGAAGAAATTTAGAAGACCTTGCATAGATAAATATGGTATTACAAACTAGGCCATAGTGTACAATGTGGTCCTAGACTAGTGTATGTCATGTGCATCAATCAAGCGGTGTGACCTAGTCCTACAATGACATGAAATTTAGTGATTTGTGTAGATTATAACATCTAAACCTTTTCATGAATACATATTTCTTAAAAGAATAGAGCAATTTTCTTAAGATATAGGAAAGTACCTTGGCTTTTCTTGATAGCAATGAAACCACAAGAGATGAAAAAATATAGAAAATATGTAAGACATGCAATTTAAAATTTAAAATTTAAAATTGGCGATTCTGATGAATTCATGGACCAAACTATTACAACAATAATGTATTTAAATGAGATTTATCATATCTTCTACCTTGCGATTCTTATTTCATTAATTTTGATAGATTATAGTGACATAATAAGTAATTGAGTATAGGTTCATAGTCACATAATTAGGTGTAAGCTAATAAGATAACAATTAGGTTTTAAAATATTGAGTTTTATGATATTGGTTAGTGGGAAACTTGTTAGATGGTTACTATTACTACATGAATTTAACATCACCATTGTTGACAAGCAAGTAAATGTAGTAGTTGATCTTATATCTAGACAACATATTCAAACAAAGGAACTAATTGTGGGTGATTTTATTTTATGAAAAATTATTTTCCTTATTATTGCATACACCTTAACATGTAGACATAGAAAATTGCTTGGTTTCATGCAAGACACCACCATGTTTGTCAACAAGGAAAACGTCCCATTTGGTTAAGCACAACATTCCATGTTCATGGGTAGTTGGTTATTTATTTTACAAATGGTCTAATAGTGTTATGTGTAGATGTATAAGGGAAGATGAAGTATATGGAATTCTAAAGGCCTATCATGATGATCCTTGTCGAGAGCTTTTTGTATCCAAGTGAACAACATTCAAGATCCTGAACACATGATACTATTGGCCAACACTACATAAGGATGCAACTCAGTATACAAGAAGATGTGATCACTACTGAAGAATGGGGAGGCCTAAAAGAAGTTATGAAATGCCCCTAAAATGATAGTTTATGATTGCACCCTTTGATAAATGGGGCCTTGACGTTATTGGCCCAATAGACTCAGCCTCAAACACTAGGGCATATATACTAGTATGTATAGATTATCTAACTAAGTAGGTAGAGGTTAAAACTTTGAAGGCTACTAGAAACACTAAATTAGCCACATTTCTATATGAGGAGATCTTCACAAGATATGGTGTGGCTAGACAAATAGTTACAAACTATGAACTATATTTTACCTAAAAATTGATTGCACAATTGGTCAAGAAAGATGAAATTATAAATAAAAAGTCAAAACCATACCACCCACAATAAAATGGGTTGGTTGAGGTTACAAATAGGGAATTTGAAGAAATCTTGACAAAGATGGTTTAATTACACAAAAAGGATTGGGCAACAATATTACTAGGAGTTTAAGCATACAAGAGAACATGGAAAAATAAAATATTGAGAATAATAAAATAGTTAGGAATTGATCTTAGTGAATCTCAAATAGATTGATTACACCAAATCAATGATTTAGACAAATTAAAGTTAGATGCAGCTAACACACAAAAAATCATACAAAAATAGAGGACTAAATGGCATGACTAGTTCATTAAAACTAAGTAATTTCATGATTGTGACTAGTTATTTCTATATGATTCTAGATATAAGGACTATAAGATAAAACTACAAAAAAGGTGGCTAGGCCCTTATGAAATACAATAAAGTTTTTTAAATGGAGCTATATAAATTACAACTATTGATCTAGTTCAATTTTTATTGATGAGTAATGGGCACCATCCGAACCTCTATAAGAAGCCATATGATAAGACCAATTTCTCATAGAACCTACAAAAAATGTTCACTTCACCATGTATATCACATGCACGCTTAGTGCCTGCCATATCTAAAGAAATCACTCCATCCTCTTAGTGTTAGCAGCAATCAAGGAGGAAGACTGATGGGGGTATTGGGGGTTGAATCAGTCCTCACCGAATCTAGAAAATTAAACCTCAAAATAAGAACTGATAAACTGCAACAATACTCAAATAACCAAATTAACAACACAACACACAACACCTAGATTTTTGATGTGGAAAACCCGGTTAAGGGAGAAACCATGGTTGGAACCTACCCAGAGTAAGATGATACTCTGTAGTAGTATGTGAAAATATTACAATGGGGAATGTACATGCATTCAGGCACATTGCCTATAGCTCACTACTCAAAAGATATTTGCCTAGAAGGCTACAACCCTTAGGGAAGTCTCACTGACTTACAATATGATTCAGACTACAATTCTAAAGGAATGAACTACAATGATAACATCTACAAATGCCTAATGATAGTTCCAGTTAAGCACAATTGTATGCTCTACAACACCAAAATCACCTCAACACCTCATTGAATGATATATCCTTGTTTGCACATTCATCTCTCTCTGATAATGTAGACACAATACTGACACACAAATTGCATAAGCATCTCACCTATATATACAAATCATCAACCTTGATAACAAGGTCAGCTAAACCATCAACCTTCAACTTGCAATTATAAAAATTACATTGCACGATACAAAGATCAACCACAAGACCAATATTATGATTTACATTACATAGCATGGACCTAATTCAAATTCTCAAATGATCACATCCACTAGAAATCCTGCTAAGACCAATCGCAACATGCTTCACCACCAGAAATATCGCATTACACGAAAATCGTCACCAATTCATAAAAATCACCAAAACTTGCACAAAGATAAATGTGAATTGCCAAAACAAATAGGACATGAATAGGAAACACTAGGAAACATGTTAGAATCATTTGGAACATCTGCACCAACATTTTAAATCTTCATCGATCAACATCTAGAAGCTCAAGAACACAACCAATCAACAATTATCACGAGAAAAGATAACTTGCAGAGCACCTAATCATGAACCATTTGAAATGAAGATTCATAAGATCACCTAAAACAATATCCCAAAGTCTCAGCACAAGATCTAATCATACCAGAGGAAATACCAGATTCTACAAAACAATGATCAGCAAAAGCAAACTTTAAAACCGGATCAGAAAATCTTCCCAAACTCACCGGAATAGATCACAAGAATATGTTGACATCAATGACAACAACATATCCTAGCAGCAATAATGATCAACTAAATCAAATGATCTCCCCAATAATCCAACGCTTAGTCATCCATCTTAACATCTATAAATAAGCCTATTGCCTCATTTACTAATATTTAATAGATATGAATACCTCATAAAGAACACATAAGAATACTCTACACTTTATTTATCATCATCCATCTAGAAAATTCCATTGAAGACACCCATACAAGTGTTAGTAGATGTGATTTCTAACAATAGCCTCGAGGTTATTTTCAATAAGGACCTAACATATTTTTTATAAGGTAAAATAGGTTTTGAAGTGGACCTTAAATCCCTTACAATGACCAACATATTTTGAATGAAGATAACCAAACAAGTAGAAAACCACCAACAACAACAAACAAAAATAGGGCACGCGATTGAATTAACCTACTAAAGATCTTTCAAAATCTTGGCAACCTCCATATCCTTCTATATGATCTGGTCATGCATGTTTATGACCTCTTTAATCACTTGGTCCAAGTTATCAATAGTCCTAGAATAGCTACGAGTCCTAGAGGGGGGGCTCTGTGCCTTGGACGAATCCTAATTCCCATAACCACTAGTAAGACTAGCAACCTCCACCTCCACACCATCAACATAATTTTTTTTATCCTTTTCCTTTTCTTTTCCATTCCTAGGGATTTGGTAGTTTGATTTAACATGTAGAGACCAACATTATTCCTCTTAATAGCCTGATTGCTAACATTAACCATAGTATTGAGCTTATTGTTTACATTTGCAGCCAAACCTTCCAAAGAGCTGATTATTTTCTCCTAATTCAACTTCATGTGCTTTACATCATTGGAAAAAAGTTCAATTAGATCTAACATTTTCTTAGACTTGTTATTATCCATACACCTCTTACCTAGTCCACTATGAGGGCCTTAATCCTCCTCGTCATGGAATATAAAAATATTGTGTCCATTCCCCTTAAGTCCCCCATCGGGAAGCATATATTAGAGTATGGCCAAAATGTCACAGTACATTACTCAGATATGTTTATTGACTCTAAATATGATTTATCATATAAAGAGGCTTGATATCATAGTGGTAATATAAAGTAACCCTTGCCTAAGAAGAAAGCCAAGAAAGATCCCACTCTTTCCTAGTCTAAGGGCTTTGCAATTGAGGAGGATGAGGTTGAGCTTGTGTCTCCCATTAGGCATAGCTTATCTAAATATTTTATAGGGACTTCTCAAAAGGTGAAAAGGTCTGGGACAAGCTCATTGCTGATATTAGGGAGTGCTCAATCCCCTAGAAAGGTAAGAATGACTCGTGTTGATAAAACCAAAAGGGTGAGTGTAGACGTGGGTAGAAGTGTGAACATGGATGATGATATTTCCTTGTTTGATAAGAAGTTTTTGGAAGGGATGATGGAAAAAAATTATTTTGAGCCTTAGGAAAATGGCATGTAGATTTGTCTTGATCCTCATGACAGTGCTAAGGAGGAGATCCCCCCGAATTCCTTTGAGGATGTGGAGATGTTGCTTTCGAGATGGTCTTTCCAACCTAGCGAATTGGGTGGTCTCTCATATTATGGATATCAGATTTAACCTTTACTCCCTCTCTAACAAGGTCAAAAATCTTTTGTCAATGGGACCTAACATGTTACAACACAAATTAATTACCTTTACTCACTCTAGCCACTTATAGACAACTACCATCACCTTCTTGCAACATGCAACTACTGCACTTTCAAAGAAAATCATACTAAGTGTAGATTACATTTGCACATTTCATCATCTTTCGACCATGGTTGTTTTCTTTAGGATACCTATCTTCACTCTATTTAATTCCAACTTTAAGGAATTCACTTCTGTTGCATCCATTACTTCTCATCATTTTCCATTTTCAAATTGATCACTCTATAATTACGTTCAAATGTACCTCATTTCAAATTTGATAACTTGATACTTATCCATCATTTCCTTACAAGTATTTTCCATGTTGAATTCATTTATTATCACCTCCTCTAATTATTTTTCTTAAATTTCACTCATTTATGAAATTTATTATTTGATTATATCATCCAAAAAATTATACAATTTCTTTCTTGCATACTTCCTACCTTATTTTTCATTTCAAGAAAAATGTAACCTTTAGTTGGAGGGAGATTTCACATTGATTATCATACGTGAAACCCATTTGAAAATCCCATTTGCATAATTATTCAATAGAAAAAAAAAGAATAAACATAATTTAAAGAAGAAACTATACATGACACCAAGAATTGTGAAATCAATTGTAGTAAGTCAGAAGGAGAACTAGTAAGGAGCATTTGTGAAAATTTTAAAATAACAATTGAAATTAAATTCAGAATAGAACTACAAGATAGAAGCTCCTAAACATAGGATTTGTAGAGACGTGATCATTGTTAGAGAGTCATAAAACCTTAAATTATTGTTTATAAATCAAGATTGTTGACCATTTTTTGATTGCGCAAACTAGGTAGAGTATTTTCTAAAGTTGAAAAGGTATAATGAGGTAATGAAACATCAATTTGCATAAAAGTTATAGAGTAATGAATCTTTTATTATGGTATTGAGGATTGATTCGTTGGAAGCTACAATTAGATAGGTTTTTGGGTTGCCTTCAATAAGGGAAGAGCCTCCATTCTCAGCAAATGTAGTGGAAATCATGGCTGAATTTGTATGACCTAGTGAAGAGTTTGAATCCTCAACACAAGGTACTAAATGCCTCTCGTTATCCTATTTATGCATGGGCATCATTATGTATGTTATTAGGTATCTAACATGTGATTGTAGATAATCCTTGCTTTACATATTGTATTCTAATTGTTTGAGTCATTTACACCATAAAAGACTTGTGACTATTTCAATTTTTTCATATAATATTCTAAAGATGAAGTCTATAAATATATAAATAAAGGGAATCATTTAGCTCTATCACACCATTGTTTTATAGTATTTTTTATAAAAAGAAGGTTGAATTCTGAATTTTCAATTTTTTCCTAAGAAGAATTTTGTGCACGGAATAACATTAATGGTAGGCCCTTGAGGCCTAAGACAAATAAAGAAGATAGGACACATGAAGAAATTGATAAATGCCAAGTTAATGAAACACTTTAAGAAAATGGGTCACCTAAGGTTAATGAGACACCACAAAAGGTAGAGATAGAGAAAAATGTGTCTCTTTCTCCACCAATTATCTCACCTATGCACATCCCTTATGAGAAGATAGAGACATGATTGAAACAGGATAAACCTGTAGCCTTTGGAGAAAAATATACAACGACTAGGGACCGATTTGTGCAGGGCTAATTTGGGCCCCCATTTTGTTCCATTGGGTTTCATATATGCATTTTTTTTCCACGGAGCATATTTTGGACCTGCAAAGTCAGAATTCCATTTTGTTTCATTGGGTTTCATATAGGCAATTTTTTCTATGTAGCATGTTTTGGACATATTCAAAGTCAAAATTTTGTTATCCATATATTTTTGGAAAGCTAGTTCTACCAGCTTTGTACTCATGCAAGTCAATCCACCCGAATTTGTCATTTATTAGCATTTTTTGTAGCTTGAATTCAACCCTTCTATTTGCACTCCTAAGTTCAAATTTTAACCATGATGTTTGATTTCCATGATTATTATGGCATTAAAAAGGTATTGAGGAGCTCTATTGTTCAGTCCATTCTCTTTTTCTAGATCCAGTCCCAACTACTATCTATTGACTTTTTGCATTCTTTTGAGAATTTGCTTGATATCTTTGGCATTCTAATACTTGGAGGGGTATAATTTGTTGGGGGATTCATTTTTTAATAACTTATCATATTTTGAGGTTTATATGATGGTTGTTTCCTTGAGTTTTTGAAGAATTTATGATAGTTTGCAATAGGTTCATTGTTTCATCTTTCTTTGATCATCTTGAAGAGGGAGAACTATAGACAGTGGACTAATGACATTAGCACTCATCTTAGACAACATTATTTGTTTTCATATTTATATAATCTTGTTCCCTTTGAACTGAGCATGCCTCATCAAAAATTGCTTGAAAATGCAATAGGGATCATGTCTTAAGAGCCATTCTTTTGCATCTAGATGATGGCATTGTGGAGTCTATTGTTTATTTTAAATGTCCTCATGCTCTTTGGATGCACATTTGGGAGTTACATGGAGATATTGATATTTAGCCATTTCTAGATAATCCTATTTCAAATTGTAATGTGCCTCTTCATTTTTTAGAGAAGTTGCTCCATGATTGCACTGATACTTTGGATTCTTTTGCCACTTCAATTGATGTTTCTCCAAAGAATTCTGATTCCTTCTTAAGAGATATTTGATCTACCTTCACTTTCATTGACTTCTTATCTATATTCATTAGTTCAGACTTCCATCATTCCTGATCATGAGGATCATCTTTATCTTTTTTACTTGGCTGGGGTACACATTTCAATATTTTCACCTTTGGAGATTGTTCTACATTATTTTTCACATAGTTATAGTTTGTCTTCTTCTTCTTTGATTGGGAAGTCCCTAATTGGATTATTGCATCATTATATCATTTGGACAAGGAGACATATGAGTAGTTTTTATAGCCATTATCATCATTCTTCTTCTTTCCACATTTTATAACATATGTTGAATAGGAAGAATACATGCATTTATACATGGTTATACTTCTTCTTAAAGGGAAACAAGTTGTTTGTAAGCATTGGATCTTGTTTTGTCTTCAAACACTTAGCATTCTTATGGAAATTATTCATTCTGGGGGGCTACATAGTCTCTCTCTTTCCATCCTATGGGGACACTAGAAATTGGATTCTTGTGATAGATGTAGTTCGTGGGGGGTACCAATGTTGAGACCTCCATACATCACTTTGTCTTTCACTTGTACTTTATTTACATTATCTCTTTTTTGGAGAGGGTTTTTTTCTCACACTGTTTTTCTCTTTTTCTCTATTTGAGAGTGGTTAGTTGCATGATTAATTATGAATGGTTACCTAGCATGTCCTAGTTGCTAGGACCCATATTGGATTATCATATATTAGTCCTGCATCATTTGTATAATAATTTTTCTCCCTATGTTGCACTTTAGGGGGTGTTAGTGTGAATATAGTTATATCTTAGATAGTTCAGAGTTAGAACCTATTCACATGTAAAGTTTAGTTAGGATCCATCTTGCATTTCAGTTAGTTGTCATAAAGTTACTTTATGTAACTTATCATTTAATAATATTCAGAGGATCATGATAGTTATCATAGGTGGCATTCCAGAAGACATGATTCACGTCTCATATTTAATATTGTATTTAGGCATTAATCATTATGTATCATGCATTTTATGGTAATATCAAGGATAGTTGTAATCTTACCTCATCACCTTTCCTGTATAAGCAAGGCTCATTCATGCCTTTTATCATATCAATTCATATCTTTTTTTATCTCATTATTAATACAAGCTCAAGTTCGAAAAATTTCTTGTGGAAGGAATGTTTCATAGTTGATCCTTTGAAGTATGCATAGCTTCATTATGGGTTCTTGATCATTCTAACTGAAACTATTAGTAAAAACAAAGAGGTAGAAGAAGCACATCAACATAGAATTTTTTTAGGGTTTCCTTGAACATACTAAGGAAATGATTTAATCTTTGTCTTAGTTGACACATTTTAAAAGTGGTTCATTTTATATAATTTCAAAAGACAATTTTTGTCACCCATATAAAAAATTGTTTTTTCAAGGAGTTACTTCAGCTACATGGCTTACCTAAGAGTTTAGTCTCAAATAGGAACACTAAGTTTGTGGACCATTTTTGGGAAACATTATGGAAGAATTTGGGAACATACTTGAGTTTTGGTTCAGTGTATCATCCCCAAATTGATGGTAAAATTGAGGTTATAAATATGAGTTTAGAAAATTTATTTAGATGTTTGGTAGGTAATAGATCAAACCAATACAACCTAACATTCACTCACATAGAATTTTCCTATATTAGAAAAATTCCTTACCATATTTTTTATGAACTTAGCTCTAGAGGTGTTGTTAAGTGATAGTATATATGTGATAATTATAAGTATTGTAGAAAAATATTTAATTGAATAGGGAGGTGAAAATGACTTTGGGTAAAAATGCTAGCAAATACAATAAAAGTATCAATATGCATTAACTAAAACAATAATTTAAAGTAGGGATATAGTAATGACATATTTGACAAAGGATGGGTTCCTAGAGGGAACAAATCATAAAAAACATACTTATAAGACA
This sequence comes from Cryptomeria japonica, assembly GCF_030272615.1. Taxonomy (NCBI): domain Eukaryota; kingdom Viridiplantae; phylum Streptophyta; class Pinopsida; order Cupressales; family Cupressaceae; genus Cryptomeria; species Cryptomeria japonica. The sequence goes on along the minus strand of NC_081411.1, from coordinate 162,971,832 downwards.
TGATACACATTTATAAGATGAACTACGATAGATTCATCAATTGCTTAAAAATAAATATTCAAAGAAATTGATAGAGTGATTGGTTTTTGAGTGGTTAAAAGAACATGGGAAAAAATAAATGGAGTACATGGTCTCTTTAAAGGATATATGGATACAAATTAAGTCTCTTCAGTGAAATACTTAAAATTAGCGAAGTATGAGATTTAGATTCTAGATTTGCCTAAATATTCACAAGTTACAAATTCATTGAATATTTCATTTACATTTACCAAGCATGTCTTATATAGGAGGATCTTGGTCCAT